>NW_024070187.1:37305636-37306031 GCF_014754425.2 Oryx dammah
GGGGGGGGGGGGGTGGGGAGAGACAGAGGCCACCTGGTGGAGAAAAAGGAGAGTCCAAAAGGAGGAGAGAGTGGTCACGCCAGTAATCTCGCTGTCAGGTAAGATTGGGTTATGAAATGTACAAGATTGACAACAAAAACCGAAAAGCAAAGATTAAAAACCTAGAGTAGAGGTTAGATTTTCAAAAATACAATTTTAAAGAGACGAAGCAGAAGGAAGAAAGAAAAAAAGAGAAAAGATAAAAAATAAAATAAAATAAAAAAATAATAATATTAAGAAAAAGAAATAAGGAAAAAAATAAGGAAAAAAATATATATATAAGAAAAAAAAAAAAAACCCCAAGATTTAAAAAAGAAATACCAACAACAACCATGCGAAGACTATATATGGTGTTT